>NW_020955794.1:875706-878088 GCF_003031625.1 Empidonax traillii
CTTGTTCCAAAAGAGCCTCTAAAAATGAAACTATCCTTCATTAAGTATAAGGATGCAAGTGGCTGTATGGAGGTTGGATGTATGGTAATATTTTTTTGGCTGTTTTGAGTTTTCTGTTCTGGGCATCCCCTTGAAGACTAAGGGAAGGAGTGATGAAAGAGACATGGTGAAAATGCCAGAATTGGTTTTGATCATTGAGTAGGTGGAAGCTTGGCCTGAAGCTGACTGTGAATCAGTGCAACTACATGATGTCATATTTTGGCCAAACTCTGTCTCTTTGAAATCACCTCTGACTGCTTGGATTAACTTTATAGGGATTCAGATGGGTATGGAATTCTTTTATATGGACCATCTTTAGCTGACCTTCAAGGAACCCCTTCATCAAGTCCATCCTTATCACACACTTGATTAACTCAACTGTGGAAGGGTACAAGCGAGCAAACCCATTTTAAAACTGGGTGAGCAAAGAGAGGAGGGAGGAGAAGAAGGGCAAGGAGAAGAAAGGCACAACCAAACTCCCTAAACTTCCAAACTCCCCCACAGTGCATTTTTGTCCTTGAAGGAAAAACAGGGATTCAGACCCAAGGGCGACTTGACTTTGCAGTGCCTGGAGCAGAATAGGGATCAGAGCATCCTTTGCAGTGAGGTGCTGCAACTCCATGAGCAACCTAGTTGGTGTCCAGGGAGCCTGTGGAGAGTGGTGATGTGGATGGATATCTGAGGGAATATTCCTGGTTTCAGCTTGCTTGAGGAAGTATCAAAATACTGGCGTGTCCCTTTCCCTCTGCCTTGTCCCCACTGTGGCTCCCACACATCCATGTCCTTATTTATTGCCTTCCCAGTAATCCCTTAGCTTTCTTTGTAATTTGAATGTCACACCTCAGCTTCTCTCTCCTGGATCTAAAAATGCTGAGCAAGGTGACTGTTTTGATATGGATTCCCTTTCTGTTTCATAACTCTGTCTTCCAGCTTCAAAAATAGTTTCCCCTCACTGACTTGAGCTAATACAATAAATACAAGTAGTTGAGTCATCCTGGAAGGGCATTGCTGGGGATTTTTTTTTTTTTGGATGAATCATTTTAATTGGCTTCTCTGGAAACTGCAATTTTTTGGGCATTAAAAATTAATTAAGCGAGAGGAGGGAACACTTATGCACAGCGTGCCTTTATGAGATTATCTGATATTTGAGGAGTAGAAGTAGGAGTCATGTGGAGCAAGGTAAAATGATGGTTTCTTCACAAAAATGCTCTCAAGTGGAGGGCACAAAGAAAATACATCTGAAACTTCAATAAATTAAGGAACTTAGAGGGGCTTTGTACCATGTTCCAGCTGTACAATTGTATCTGGGGCAGAGAAATATGAAAAGTCTGAACCCTGACTGGCATAAATTAGCCCACATCCATTAAGTCTAGAGGCTCTTAATGTGGAGGGGAAACAACAAAAAAATCCAAAATGTAAGCCTATATCCCCATTTAGTGTTCAAGTTTTTACAAAAGTGTGACTAAACTAAAAAAAGTAGCCCAACCAACTCTAAAAGCTGAAGAGAACGGCTGACCTCAGTCTTCTCAAATATTCTCAGTGGCCAGAAGCTCCTTCAGTCAAAGACTTGCCTTATATTTCCTACTTTGGAGTTTACAATGCTTCTGTTGCCTGTGTATTTGCAAGAAGCAGATTAAAGCAAAACCCTCCCCAAGTATTTGTTGTGTTTGACAGTCTGCTGAGTAAAGCTCTTTGCATCTGCTTTTATTTTGTGGGACAGCTCTTTCCCCCACAGGTTGACATAATTTTTTTTTTTTTTGGACAGGAATTTAATGGATTATAGACCAATCCTTTTTAGTTCATCTGAAAGAGAAGCAAGTTGTGCTTTTAGTTGTAGAATTACACATGGCTGAGTTCATTTGGGGCTAAAGAATATGTGAAGATTTACATAGCACTGGCTGGTTAATGGCTAACAATATTTATTATTGAGTTTTTGAAGGCACAGTTGCTTCTGTGACTTGAGTTGTTCCCTTTGGTGGGAAGTATGAAATTCTGTACCAGGTTACCCCTAAAAGATAAACTATTTCTCAAGCTTACAGGTGGTGAGATTAAGACACTGATGTTTGTCAGAAAGTAAATGGTCTAATTTAGTCCAGATAACAATGGGAAAACATTTTTGTTTTCTAGGATTAAATAGGGGGTGTGGGGGGGCTTATCATCCCTCCCAAGGAGAGTTTTTTTTAAAATACTTTTTCTCATTTGAAGCCAGCTGAACCATTCAAAAATTAAGTTTCTGCTTCCTCAAGACACTAAGTTTCCTATTTTAGTCATGTTTTTCTTGTCCTTTTCCCACCACTCAATTTTGTTTGTTTGTTTTTGGAAATGAAGGGAAACAGCCGGGAT
>NW_020955794.1:878264-881710 GCF_003031625.1 Empidonax traillii
CCAAGGAGAGTTTTTTTTAAAATACTTTTTCTCATTTGAAGCCAGCTGAACCATTCAAAAATTAAGTTTCTGCTTCCTCAAGACACTAAGTTTCCTATTTTAGTCATGTTTTTCTTGTCCTTTTCCCACCACTCAATTTTGTTTGTTTGTTTTTGGAAATGAAGGGAAACAGCCGGGATCTAGGTAGGGCTAAAAGAGCAAACCCAGGTTTTATTCCCTGTTTTAAGGTGGAAGTGCTTCAAAAACTTATATGAACTCTTATCAGAGAAAGCCTTCACACAGCGCTGTGATTTGGATTGGCTTTAAATATTATCTGTGAGTGCAAATTCTTCTTTGAAGGGTTTTAACAAATCCTGAAGAGTGTCTGACAGTTCTTTACTTTTGGGAAACAGATAGCAACTGGTGAAAATCTTTGCCTACTTTCTTGAGCTTCACATCTTTCTCTTTTCCACTGCCCATTCATCTTTCTTGTGACAAAAAAAAAAAAGGGGGAGATGAATTTCAATATAGGTGAAAATATTAAGTCTGTCACTGTCAGATGAACTTGGTATAAAAAACGAGAGGGAGGGAAATCAGGTGCAGTTTTAAAGCATCCTTTTATTTTTCCTGGTGCCCTCTGGTTGCCCAGGGCTGACTTAGTCCTTGCTGGAAACTGGAGCAATTTCCCTTAGAAGCATCTTAGAATCATAATTTGGGACACCTTCAAGTGGACCAGGTTGCTCAGAGCCCCTTCCAACCTGACCTTGATACATGATCCAACTCAACACAGGAACTCCCCAGGATGAAGGTGCATTATTAGAGGAGAAAATTTCTGATTACTAATCCTTTTTTGTTATAGGCAGAGAGCAGAATCTGATTTTTTTTTCTTAAGCAGCCGAGTCCCTTTGATATAAATTATGCATTGTTATTAAACAGTAATCAAATGATTCAAATGCAATTTAATTTCAAAATTAAATCTTTTAAAAGCATGCTTTGTTAAAGCGCTGGGCTTTAATAAAGTGCTATTTTCTGGTGCTCTTTTATCAAGAACTTTATTCACAAAGCTGAGTATTTTATAGTGCCAGGGGCATTGCATTATCTCCTCTGATATTGCCAACCAGATAAAATGGGAAAAAAAACCCCTCTACTGTAATTTCTTCACACAGTTTGATGGGAAACTATCTGGCAATTTGTTAAATAGGACCATATTGCTTTGAAAATGCAAATGAACAAAGTCATGTTGGCATTAAAAAAAAAAAGGCAGCCAAGGAATTATCTGATCTATCACACGATTTGCATTTAATTCAATTACTGATGGAGCTCGTTTCTTTACTGGTGGCTTCTGCTCACTGCTCTGGTGGCTGGGGGAGTGCTGTGTCACTGGGGGCTAGCACAGCTGATACCCCACCCCAATCTACCCTGTGGGTCTCAGTTTAGCTGCTGCTAAACCAGCTGAGTGGTGTGCACTTAGTTAAATCCTGAGGTGTTTTTCATGCACTGATCAAATATGTGGCCAATCTCTGTGTGTAAAGTCACCAATGTCCCTGTGACATCAGGGTTGTTCCTTTGTTTTCAACACTTCTCTGTGATGTCTCTGGTCCCTAGTGATGTCACTGACATCCCTGTGATGGCACCTCTATCTTCTGTGATGTCAACGTTGTCCTAGATGATGTCACTGGTGTCTCTGTGATGTCACCTGTGTTGTTATGGCAGCGATGTCCCCTGAGACATCATGGCTGTCCATTTATTTTCAGCAGTCCCCTGTGATGTCACTGATCCCCAATGATGTCACTACTGTCCCCAGCAGAGTCAACATGTCCCCATGATGTTAACAATTTCCCAGTGACATCACAGCTGTCCCCTTTGTTTTCACCAGTCACCTGTGATGTCACTGGTCCTCAGGGATGTCACCCATGTTCCTGTGACGCCACCAGACCCCGCTGATGTCACTAACGTCCCTGTGACATTACGGCTGTCCCCTTGTTTTAACCAAACCCTGTGATGTCACTGGTCTCCAATGATGTCACTATTGTCCCTGTGGTGTCACCACTGTGCCCAGTGCTGGCACCTTGTCCCTGTGATGTCACCAGACCCCTGTGATGTCACTGATGTCACCGGGGTGTTGTGGTGCTGTCTGACCTAATTATAGGATCACGGCGTGGTTTGGGTTGGAAGTGACCTGAAAGATGATCCAGTTCCAACCCAATGCCACGGGCAGGGACACCTTCCACCAGCCCAGGTTGCTCAGAGCCCCATCCAACCTGGCCTGGGACACTTCCAGGGATCCAGGGGCAGTCACAGCTTCTCTGGGCAACCTGTGCCGGGGCCTCCCCACCCTCACAGGGAAGAATTTCTCCCTAATACCCAACCTAAACCTGCTCTCTGTCAGTTTGAAGCCATCCCCCCTTGTCCTGTCACTCCAGGCCCTTGGAAATAGTCCCTTTCCTCTCTCTCTGTGCAGCCCAGCCGTTCTCACAATCCTCATGATTTCTTTTAGTCCCTTACAGCCACGAGGTAATAAAATAGCACTTCACTCGTACCATGTGAGCAGCTTGAATATGAAGCTGTGAGTAGGGTATAATAGGCAGAAAATTCTGTTAAGGTTGCAGCAGCAGCTTTATTGCTTGTACAGTTCTGGGGTAGCCTTGGAGAAGGGAGGGAGATGTTTGCTTTTTGGCTTTGTTGGTCCCAGCGCTTTTCTTTCAGGGAACAAGTCTTTTGAATAATGCCAGCATGGTCTGTGATGATCTAATCCTCTCAAAAATCAGGTCCATGGGTGACACTGTTTATGTGGAGATTGCTCTGAAAGAGTTAAGTGTTTGCAATCAGCTGCTGCCTTGTAACTCCATAAATACTGCCACTACATCCTATTTAAAGTGTTGGGAAATGAGGCTGCTGTCTCAGATGCTGTGGTTACCAATTTCCTGATGCTTACTCTTTCCAGCCTCTCACATCTTCATCTTGTCATCTGCTTCTGGTTACTTGGACCTTCTTCTTGTAAAATATTGCAAAATAAATAGCTTTTGTTGCTGCCAGTAGTGCTGTGATAATTTTGTCCATGTTCTGCCTTAAGAAGACAAGAACATTTCCCTTACTGATGGTATGTCCTGAACCTCACTGGGCCCTAAGAAATGCTGTTAATAACCAGTCCAATGAAAAATCCGGAGTTTCTATTTCACTTAATAGCTTATTCCATCCCCACAAGCTCAATAGTTCTTCTGTGGTAATGACAGTTCTTGTTTTCAGACTTATCCTTGGACACTTGTTTTATAATGCCTATGTTGGTTGAGCAAGCTACACTTTCTAGTGAATCCAGGCTACGCATTTCAGAATTGTTAAAAATATTTCTGCATATGGGTCCAGCTCAGCAATGAGGTTCTTTTTACGTCTGGGGTGGAAGAATTGTTTAAAATGCGAAATTGTTTCATGTGGAAGGATTTTCAAAGGTGTTTTCACACAAAATTTTT
>NW_020955794.1:881970-890863 GCF_003031625.1 Empidonax traillii
AGCAAGCTACACTTTCTAGTGAATCCAGGCTACGCATTTCAGAATTGTTAAAAATATTTCTGCATATGGGTCCAGCTCAGCAATGAGGTTCTTTTTACGTCTGGGGTGGAAGAATTGTTTAAAATGCGAAATTGTTTCATGTGGAAGGATTTTCAAAGGTGTTTTCACACAAAATTTTTTTTTTTTTTTTATTTGAAATTGGGCAAAAAGTTTTGAAGAGCATGATAATGAAAGGCAACTCCTGGTTTCAGATTGAACAAATTATTTCAGGGCAGGGTCTTCACTGTTGACTATCTTATTGATGCTGCAATTGAGTCACTCTTTTCCTTTGCATATCTCTACTCCAAGCTGAATTTCGCTTCTCCCTGAGAACAAAGAGGTGATAAAGCTGGCGTAGATGATTTCTTGATGTTCAGTGTAACTCATCTGTGTGTTTCCACCTGTTTTACACCACTAGGCCAATGTGAAACAACCAGTTCATTGCAGTGAATCAGGTCCATGTAACTGTGTTGAATATCCAGCTAGGCTGCTCGTCCTGTGTAATACCATGATGGTCACAAAAGAACATTTTCTGAGGATAAGTAGAAAACCAAATCCTGTATGGATCCTGTCCCCCAATAAACTCTCTTCCATCCAGTCCTACTGAAGACTTACCATGGATCTTTTCCCATTTGTCAGAGGCCTGGGATGCTTGGGTTGGAGAATGGACTTTGTGATACGGTCAGATACTTTAATCTAGCGCTTTTGCAGGCTACCATTGCACCTGATTTACAGGAAACATAACATCTACCATAACATGTACCCTGTGAGCAGTAGGATCTCTGATTCATCTCCTGGCAGAGCAGCTTCAACCAGTTTTTCATTTCAACTACTTCCATGTAGAATAACTTGTTTCTCTTCTGATCCCAGAGCTGACCAATATGTTGAAGATGGCAGTAAAATTACATTTTAAAGGAGGTGATGGCAAAATCCCAGAGTGTGTTTAAAGACATGAGGGCATCGCTCCACTGTTGGAAATTAAAGAAGTTCAAGATGATAATAAGTGTAATGATAATTAGCATGACCTTCATTGAACAAGGTAATTGTGATGACAATTGCAGTTAATTTAAATCAAGTATAAATTTGGTTTGAGGAAGTAGCATTAGGCACTATTTTTGCTGCTGTGTTATCACCAGGAGGAGAAGCCAACAGCTTCAAATAGTTAATTTTTGGGTAAGGATCCAATAAACTTGAAACCATTCCAAGTGTCTCCGTGGCCTAGAAACGAGGCTGCATCAGATGCTGACATCCAGGAATGCAAACCTCCTCCACTGGAGGAGAGAACACAGGAATAGAAACCAAACAGTTCTGAGCACAGATGAGCCCTGGCACGCACTCGGTCAAGCTTCTGCGTTTTCTTTATGGCATGTGTAAAACCATTTGTTTTAAAGCTGATATCCTTTTATCCTGATAGATGTCTCTTATTTCCCTTTTCTCCTTGAGTGGCTGTAGGTATTGTTTTGAGAGTTTGTTTGGGTGTGGGGTTTGGTTTTTTTTGGGGTTTTCTCTGACAGATTTGTGGGAGTGGTGGTGGAGTTTGAGTTACTTTTTGGGGTGGTGGTGTTCGGCGGTGTTTTTGTGGGCGTCTTTTGGGATGAGTTTTTTCTGCCTATTTTTTTTTTTTAAATTCAGAGATAATATTATAGTGACAAACACTCTTATGGTCTGGATAACAGTGTAATGTGTATTTTGTTGCTAGCAAAGCTGGAACAGTAACAATCATGGCAAAACTGAGTATTATGTCTCAGTAAACTAACAGGCAGTAAAAGTGTGCCTGAGTTTTTGGTGAGCTGTCCCTTTGCCTGCCTTGGGGCTTTGCTATGTGAAGGCATCTTTACAGAGAACCCCTGGCAAACCAGAAGACCTGAGCTTGAATTCAGTGCTGCTCAGCACAGGCTTGGCCTTATGGATCCCATATCACTGCTGTTGCCTCTGTGACTGACTTCTGACAGCTGTTTGTACGTGCACTGCTGTCTCCAGAGAAGCTCTTTGGTCTTTCTTCTGGGATGGTGTGCTCACAAGGAAAAGTTTGAGGCAGTTTTCAGCTCCTTGTTTCGGGTTTTTATCTGTGGGAGGAGGTGGGAGGGCTCATGGCTGTTGCCACGTCCGTGTATCAGAAACTCCTCTTCCTCGCACAGAGCGTTCTTCTTTGGACTCCTGTTTGAAACACCTGTCTCCATGAAGTTGATTCCTTGAGTTGTAAAAAACTGTGATACGCAAGAGAGAGACTGATGAACTGCTGAAAGATATGTGTTTGAAGCAGTCTCATGGGTCCCGCTGAAGGCTGTATTTCCTTAACTAACACCTATTTTAAGTAGAAGAGATGTTGCAGGGCTGTTTTATGTCTGCTCTCTGCACCTGTGAAGTTGGCTGTATCCAGGATCATCTGTCCTTTGCAGTCCCATGGCCCCAGTTACCACATCCCCTGAACCCTGGATCAATATAACCCCACTGCATCCCTCTGGGCTGGCAAGAACTGTCACTGCTCCTTTATGGATGAGGCTGAGAACTGGCTGTGCTGCAGAAGGGGGATGTTGATGTGCTGTGGTGTTAATTGTACCACCCTCCTGAGGGTAAGAATGGGCTGTGCTGGCAAGCAGAGAGCGCGGACCCTCTGCGGGCCCCGGGTGGATGGTGCGTGTGCTAAAAAGGCTGTGCCAGCTGTGTGGGACAGCCTGTGCCAGCTGCCACGGCTCCTGCAGTCACACAGGGGACTGTGAGTAAGCAGGCAGTGACCTACACTGTCGTTCTGCTCTTTGGATACAGCCAAAGTGACGTGCCCAAGGTCGCGAGGAGAACCAGCGCGGGAGCAAGCGAATTGGGCTGGGGAATTGGGGAGTGATGCTGTTACCTCTGAACGGCTCCCAGGAAAAGCAGTTTTCTCTCTGGCGGGAGGATTAGTAAATGCTGTGCTAACATCAAGAGTTGAATCTGGAGGGAAGGTCTTGTGGTGACACAGAGCTGTGGTGTGGCTGAGTAGTGAGCTGGTGTCACTGGTGGGATTTCCTTCCTGGGGATTCTGTGTCAAGAGGGTGCTGCTTCAGTGAAATCACTGTGGCTGAACTGAGTGGAGTTTAATCCCTCACACAGCTCTTATGCAGCCTGACTGGGGGGATCACACTGCTGAGAGGCACTGATACTATCCAGAGAGGAGCACTTGTGCTCCACACGTGTGGAGGGATGGGATCCTCGTGCACTGCAAGGGAGGGAAGTGATGACTGCAGAAACCAACATGCAGCAACATCCAGAACGGTGGTGACACAATCTGAAGAGAATGAGCCCTTTAAAAGTAAGCCAAGACAGTGTAAAAGGTGCTTTACAAAGTCCTGTTCTGTTTCTGTCTAAGTGCATGGGCAGAAATAAAGATGAATTCAGCCACTGGGCTAATTTTCAAGGCTTTGGCTGTGATAGTTGGGAGCAAATGATTATTCTGTCTCCTGTGCTGCAGAGCATTTTTACCTAAAGTGTGGGACATGTGATTTTTTTTTTTTTTTTTCTCCCCTGTTGAGGGAGCACAAAGCAGACACCTCGCTTGGAGAAGAGTGTTTAGTCTGGGTGAGAACTGCTCTTTGTGTGCACGCATGTGATTTATTTATAATAGATAATTCCTGCTGTCCAGATGATTTCTCCTCCTTTCAGCCAGAGCCAGGGCGGTCTTTGTCAGTTATGTAAGGTCTGGTAAGTGTGGTGCACGAGCAGCAGCCTTTAATTTCCATCCCTGTTGGAAAGTGAGATGAGCTATCCTGCTCTACCCCATGAAATAATAGGGCTGTGTTTGGAAAAGCTGCTGCCCAGCTGGGAGGACAAAGCACTGCACACCCTGTGAAGGTGGAAGGTTTAGGGAAATCCCGGGGTTTGAGCAGAGCCATTTACATAAGATACAGCCAAGCAGGTCCCAGAAAGGAGGGAGCTGCACTTTCAAATTTGCTTTCCTCCCTTTTGTGCTGCTCTGGCTTTGTCCTCATCCTCAAAGGAAAAATAGGCAGGGGATTCAGGAGATTCCTCAGGAAAGGGGCAATTCCCAGGCTACAGGAAGTAGATGTGCAGGGGCCACACAGGGGGGTTTGGTTTACAACTTACTATATTTCAAGCACCTGTTTAGTGAAATTGTGTATCTCTACAAATAGAGTAGAAATGTGAACATGACTTCAGGGCCTCTTTAAATTAAGACAGAAAATGATATCTTAATTTAAGATAATACCATTTCTGCACCTCAACTATGACAATGGGCTGTGAAAACTGGAGCTGATCAGCCTGGAGAAGAGGTGGTTGCTTGGAGACCTCACAGCACCTTCCGGTATCTGGAGGGATCTATAGGGAAGTTGGAGAGACTCTTCATTGGGAATTGTAGTGATAAGTCAAGGGGCAACTGCTTCAAATGGAAAAAGAGCAGGTTTAGAGTAGATATTGAGAAGAAACTCTTCACTGTGAGGGTGGGGAGGCCCTGGCACAGGTTGCCCAGAGAAGCTGTGGCTGCCCCATCCCTGGGAGTGTCCAAGGCCAGATTGGATGGGGCTCTGAGCAACCTGGGCTAGTGGAAGGTGTCCCTGCCCATGGCAGGGGGTGGAATGAGATGGTCTTTAAGGTTCCTTCCAACCCAAACCATTCTACAATTCTGTGATATAAGTGCATAATACTTAGATTTTTCTAAAAACTAGGCAGCCTAAATTTATCTTTAATTTTTTATTAATTTATTTTAGTTGAGAAGCTTTTTCCATTCTTGGGTCTGGTTAGGTGTTTGTCATAGGAAATGGTAGCACTTCACTCTGTAGTTTTATTCATCCTGCCCATAGCAATGTAAGTGATAAACCCAATCTGAGAGAGTTTGGAGTGGGTTAAATTGTATTTTCCATGACAGCCCTGAAGTGCTGTGCTAATTGCTCCTGTTCTTTCTCTCAGGTGGGCAACTGGAGCTGAGAGTAAACTATATCATCTTAAACCTGTGCTGTCTTTGCCAAGTAGATGTTAAGTCATAATGCCTGTTCAGTGTCTCCTTTCTCAAGTAACTGCTTTGTGCATTATCCAGCCTTAGTATTTACACTTGTGTTCTGGACATTAACTAGGGAACAAAATCATAACATTGATTCTTATTCCTTAGAGCACTTGCTATGTTGAATTTGCAAAGGTCTATAAAGAGAAAGGCCTGCGTTACTTTATTTAGGAGAGGTCAGAGGTGAAAAGAGGTTAAAGTGTTTTGGATTAAGGCTGTTAAAAAGGGGCCTTTGACTGGCAACCATGGTTATCTTGTTTTTAAGCAGTTCACCATCCTTGCCCATAAATTGCAAACAGTTGTACTGTAACAAAGTTGAGGTTGCATTCCCCTCAAACTTCCATGGGCTATTTGTACCTGTGCAGAATTAGCTGTGAGAGAGGCAGATTTAGGAGACAGTGTGAGCACACCTTATCCCTCTATGGTCGTGACAAAGCGAAGCAAATGTTCCCCAAATGGCTCTGAGGCCTGGATGGCCCTTTCTCTGCTCTTCTGAGCAGCATCAAGCTGCTGTTTAGATATTACCAGAGAGGAGAATGAGCATGGAAGTTACAGATTCCCTTTTTAGCAAGCCTGTTCCATGTAAAATTGTCAACTCCACAGTGTGCTTGCTCCAGCTGCAAGTTCTTTCTCACCCCCAGTCAAGGGTGTGTGGGGGGTGAGGTTTTATGCAAGAAGAGGGGAGGAAGAAAAGAATATTTAACTATAATCTGCCTCTGGCAAGTCATGTTCTATTTAAAACTTCAGTGCACCCAAACAGCCAAGCCTGGCAGGCAGTGCAGTCTGAGAGCAGAACTGCATGAGCATCCCAGGCTGCTCTTGGAAGCTTCCCTGGGACCCCAGAGCCCCCCTGCATCTCTCTGCACCTCCCTCTCTCCCCCATCAGATTCTCCACCACCTCTGCAGGGGCACAATTCCTGATGTGACGTGGAGCTCGTGTGTTTTGGTACAATGTGTTGGTGGTAGACTCTGTTGCTGCAGTTCAAACGTGGATTTGTTGCTGTTTCTCTTGCTGTTTGCATTGTTTTTTTTCTTGGAGTCCTTCCCTTGGGTTCTCTTCTGCTTGTTTTAAGGTAGAGGTGACTGTGTGTTTGTCCTCTGTCCTGAAACACTTTCCTAACCTTGATCTCCCAAGCAAGTCATGAGTAAAGACCTTGACTGAGAGGTGTATAAGTTTTGCACTTGATTTCCCCCACCTTCGAAGGAGGAATTAAGGAAGGGATAATTTCTTCTTTTCTATTAAAAATGATACTGGGAGGTCCTGTCCTTTTTTCCCCCTTTTCTCGAAGGGAAGGAGGGGATAGTGAAGAACAGGATTGGTTTACTCCCATATTGTATTGCAGTAAATCTTAATGAAGATTGGGAAATAGGTCTAAAAATCTCTTTTCCAGCCCTGCACTGTGGTCTTCTATATTTCTCTTCAGGTGTGTCTGCTTGGCAGGTTGGTGCGAGGCAACAGCTCCCTGTGGAGTCCTGTGCTGTCCAGCCCAAGGAGAAAAAGTTGTATTTCCCTTTCCTTCAGCCTCAAAATTTATCTTTTTTCCATGCAGTTAGAAAAAAAATGGACTTTCCCTGGGGATGTTTGTTTTATTTGCAATTATAATTAGCAGCACTAATATGTTTACTCTGTCTAATAATGTATGGAAATACACTTTGATTTTGGCTTTTTTTTTTTTTCTGTAAGTCTCCACACTGTCAGAACTGAAAAACACACTTTGGTGTGACAGGAGACAGCACAACTACCCTTTAAAATGCAGCTTAATCCATTTCTGCTGTCAACGAAACCCCTTTTTTGACTATCAGAACAACAGCCTGTTGTTCTGTTAGTCAAAGTCTTGTTGTTTTTCTCCGTTATGAAGAGAAGCTGATGGTCAGGATCTCCTTTGTAAATAAACAAAGGTGGATAAAAACCCATAAGCTGTCTTTCACTGAAGCAAACAAGAGACTGTTTCTGCAGAGAAAACAGGTTTGGATTTCCAAAGCGAGTACTGGATAATGTCAGAACTATTGACAAGCAGCGAATCTTGGCTCGCAATCCACGCTAGATCCCTGCTGCCCAGCTGAGCCCTGGAGGGGGCTGCCTGGTGGGAGTGGATCTTCATTCTCATTAACCCTCATCTGAGTCCAAACTCATGCTTTGGATGTGCCAGAGCGTGCAGCTGCTTTTTCACCTGGGCCAGGCCACCCCAGAGCTCAGTGCTGGGCAGGGCTTTCTATTATTACCTGGCTCACAGCGAGAATCCATGGGAACTCTCCACACTCATGGAAGTCTGGTAGATACCTTGCAGTTTGGAGGTGTTCTGGTGCTGCTTTTTTTTGGTTTGGTTTGGTTTCAAATAGTTATAAATCCTTGTTTTGCTAATAAGTGTATGTACTTGGCATATGAAATCTCTCATGGGTTAATTTTCTCTCGTTCTGCACCTTGTGCAAGGTAAAGCTTTGTGAAAACGCCGTGTGCCAGGCGTGTCTGCAGCCCTGCCTTTTAACAACCTCCCTCAGCTTTTGGGCCCCCCCTCCTGCATCCTGTTTGTGTCCTTAATATGTGCAGATATATGCTCGTGTACCAGGGCTATGAGCAGGCATGCAAAGCATGCATTATAAACAGTTTCTGATTTTTCTCTGTTCCTGTGCTAGCTAAGCTATCATAGTTCCTACTGCCAGGAAATTCTCCCTCTTATTTTCTTTGCACAAACACAGCAATTGCCTGCATGTCTTTGCCTAGGCTTACATTAAAATAAGGTCTTTTTTTTTTTTTGAGAAATATCAGTTCTACTGGGCCTGATTCTGGGATATGTCAGAGTCTCTAACCTTACACGTTTTACTGAAAACTAAGAGTGATTAAGAGGGAATCAAGCTGTTGAAATAGGACTAGAGGCAGGCCTTTTGGATCCTTGACTTTGCTCTATGTGCCACGATAAATGAATTCAGTATTGCTTCTTGACTTGGCTTTCCTTAAGAGAGGTTAAGCAGTCTGGTGGCACAGTTCTTTTTTTCCCCAAAAATACATGCTCAAACTACACCTCTCTACTTTTTTTTTTCCAAGAAAGGTAGCCCTCCTGAATTGTTTAACCCCTATTATTTAGCAATCAAAATTCTGTGTGCTGCATCTAGGTTCTGCTAAAAGAACATCCAAGTTAAGCACTAAAAATGCAGGAAGTGTCAGATTTATGGTTAGTTCAGCTGCTTTTATACCTGTGTTGAGATGACCTCTGTAATTGCTGGATTGCACAAGGATCCCTTGAAGCCTTTTCACTACATGTAATTATTTTATGATTTGTTTCCTCTCTGTGTGCATTTTCTTGCTGTGAAGTGATGCAGCAGGCAGGGGAAGTGTAGGAAAAGATCCCTCTCAAACATCACAGCTGGCTGTGTGCTGGGGCCCATACATGTGCTCAGCTGCTGCAGAGTCGAGCACTCCCTGCCAGACCATTCTCTATCCTCAATAAGCACTTCTTTGCCTCCTTTTGGTCATTGCAGTGTGTGATGTTCACTATATTAATCGTCAATAAGCATCAATAATATTATCATACTGCTGTAGGCTTTGAGGGCCTCCCTTGATCCTGTATTTTTCATTTCTATTTCTATTTAATTTCTATTTGAAGAAATGCCTACTGCATCTCAAGGAACTGAACGTTAAAGGTTGCCACGTGAACGTTCCAAAAGTAGGAAATGGTAGAACAGGAGCTGCCTGTGCATCCTGGCCTTTCCAGGCTACAGTTCTCTTTCCAGAGAGCCAATCAAACCCCATCCAGAGGTCTGCTTGTAGTCAGTAAACTATGCCTGGAGCACATAACTTCCCCCCCCCTTCTTGAACACTCATTCATCCCCTCCCCCCCCGTACTGTAGGAAGTGAAACAAAATATT
>NW_020955795.1:0-6885 GCF_003031625.1 Empidonax traillii
GCTAGAAATTTCAGTGACGTGTTCTTGGGCTTGTAGCAGCCTCCAAAATACCAAACTGCCTGTCTAAGACCAGCAGCTAGCAGAGCATCTGGCTAATTATCCTCTATTGATCATTCATTAGTCCCTGATGAACTATGAGGATTGAAACTTCTCATTGCATGCTCTGCAGATGTTTGCCATGGCTGCATCATGCCATTCATGTGTCCTGCAATATTAACAAGCTTTTTGGGCCACTCTCCACCCCCCCAAACCTGGAGGGAAAGGAGAAAAGCCCCTTTGTGAACCTCCTCCAACAGAATCCCCCCAGCACAGTGTCGCCTCAGAGCAGCAGTGTTTTATAGACCTCAGTGGTTGCTTTTCATCACTCCTCTTTGAGGAGACACTCTCCCACAGAAGCAAGGCCAGAAAATTGTGCCTGGAGCTGGAGTGGGGTTAGGGGTCAGCAGGCAGCCCCTCGTGAGTCAGAGCTCAGGAATGTGCAATCAGACCCTGCTCCTGCAGCGGGCACCGTCCTCCCACAGCACCCGCTCCCTGCCCAGCATCCAGCAATTTCCTTTCAGGATGAGCCCCCTGGTATCACCTTTGCTAACTGGAAGAGCTGCAGTTCAGGAATGGCTCCTAAGGCTTTCCTGGTCTTATTTCCCAGTGTGTGGTACAAATAGGAGGAACTGGGTTTGGGTAGCCTTTTGGTCAGGCATATACTCCCATCCAAAGTGAGTAATGGATGACAGAGCCTGCAGACGTCTTTGTTGGAAAAGACACCATCAGACCAACTATTTCAGCTGGGATCAGTCTGCTAGCAGTAGTTTGTAGCTCCAGACAGTTACCCTGGCCTCTCATCCCTTCTAGTCTCAATTACAGAGGTTTCTGCCACCTTGATTTTGCCAGATTCATTTGCCCAACTGTGTAAAACCACCCAAGTTTAAGTAATCCTGTTGACCTTCTAAAGAGGGGCTGCTCTGTGCTCCCTGCAGAGAAGAAATTTCTGGAGATGATGATGATGTCAGTCTTGACTGGTTGGAAATATGGCCTTTCTTCCCACAGCTTTTTGCCACATAACAGCTTTGTTTACTGCCTCAAAACCGGAGAAATATTAGTGAAAATTATTTGGTGAAAATACCACTGGGGCTTGGCTAGTTCTACTCTGCAGGAATTATTTGTGGCAGAGGCACATACCACTTGTGAACATTAAGCGGTGTGACAAGTGATGTAAAGGGAAGTTTTACTGTGTTTGATTCTCAGAGATACCCCAAAACACCCAGGCTCACCCAGGGCCTCTTTAAAGCTGCTCTGTGAAGCAGGGGCTCATTGAAACACAGAGCCTGTAGCAGCAGCTGTACGTGCAGGACCAGCTGTGGCTCTCAAGGTGAGAATGAAGGAAGGTTGGCAGTGCATCACTGAGCATAGAGGGAAAGCAGTTGGTGTCATTTTGCGAGTTCAGGGTTGTGATATATCCCCTTTTTGTCTTCCAGGTTAGTGCCCCTTGAAAAATGTGTACATAAGCCCAGATCATTTTTGCACTGGGGAGTCTTCCAATACCAAACTAAAATGATCTCATTTCCTCTGTATACCTGTACAGATGGGTATCTCTCCATGTGTATTTGAATAGAAGAGTCAGCTCCACTGCCTCTTTGGGACTAGAAAACTTTGCATTGTTCCTACTATGTTTCATTTGCCGTGAGCTCAGCTTGTCCAAGATTTATCTCAGCTCCTAATGCATTTACAATGAGAAAACTTCTGGCATGCTCCTTTCAAATTACCTAGACAGGATCTATCACTCTAGAGATGGCAAATGAAGTGCAGGACCCCAATAAAGAGTATGCATTTCCATGTAATCCAAATAAGAAAAGCCATTTGGTAGATAATGCATTTGGTTTTAGAGTTCCAAAGCTGTTACAGACATCATGGATCAAGGCTTACTGAGCAAAACTCCATTTGCTGGTGACTGCTCGGATACACATTTGAGGTGGACAAGTTTCCACCATCTTGTTAGGGAGCAAGTCTTCTTTGTACAGAAGTAAATCATCAAGGCACACAGTTTATGGTCCTTTGGGAGCCTGCAATGGCTTTGAGCTATAGGGGAAATGCACAATTCACATGTAACTTGTTTCCCTGCAGAAATCAATACACACATCCCCTCCCTCTTTAAGACCAGGCACTTAAACTGAGGTCTTGACCATTTGCTGTCCTTAGGAACTGCAGGACACCCCTCTCAAGAGCTGCACCATTAATTAAAGGCTCTCGTTCCAGCGTTGTGTTTTTATGCTGTGTCCATGGGCTCTGCATTCCTGCTTTGAGCAGCTCTGGAATATGGCCATGCACTGCAAAGTTGCCACAGCATACCCAAAAATACTCCATGGCTGCATCTCACTTGACATGGAGAAATGGCATTCTGTGACAAAGTTCCACAGGTTAATAGCATCAGAGAAAATCAGCCTGAAAGGGAATTCAAGAGGTCACTGTGTAAATCCCTTGCCCCAAGACAGGTTTGACAGCATTGAAACTAATCCTGACAGGTGCTTCTCTAATCTGTCCTTAAAAAAAAAAAACAAACAAGGCTGTGGTGGGAAGACTTCACAGCTTGCCTTGGGCATCCCACTCTGCTTCATTATTTTAGGTTGAGAAAGATTTTCATAATTTCTAACAGAAATTTTTTTGCTGCAGTTCATGTTCACAGTCTCTAACCCCTTTCCAGGCCCAGAGGCAGATTATTCCCTTCCTTTCCAAGGGCATTTTTGCCTTGTTTCAAACATTTGTCTTTCTCTGGCAGTCACCTGTCACCCAGACTGCTGTTCCCCAAGTCCTTTGAATCCACAAACCTTGTCTTCGAGACCTTAATCATTCGTGCTGCTCCCATCTGAAGCACCTCCAGCTTCTCCTTCTGCAAGTGTAGTGACCAAACTGCATATGAGGCCCCAGCCAAGTCCTGATAAATACCAGTGCTCCACCTGTCATTGAGATCAGTCCTTGAAGAACAAGGTGGCCGAGGGATGACACTGTTTAAAGTTGTCACCATCATAAAGAGGAAGCACACTTACCAGCACTGCAGGAGTGAATAAATACCCTTAGCATGAGGGTCACAAATACAGTTATTGTGTGGATCCATTGGCTGCCACTGCTGGCACATCCCTCACCTTGCTCGTTAGCTGTTCAGAGTTAACACATTAAAATGAGCACTGAGGTATCTGAGGTTGTGCCTCAGCCATGAGAAGCTGGGTTTCAAGAGGCTTTTATCATTTTTGCAGATGTTACATTGGACTGATACTGTGTGGGCAAGGAAGATTCTAAAGAGCTCACTCTGCAAAGTCTTTATAACGTGCCTTAAGAATGAGCCAAGCTCTCATACCCAGCACAAGGCTGAGAAGCACAGGCTGATCCTTGGGAACCCTAGAATGTCACTCTGCCTCTCTGCCTTGGTACTCCCATTCTGCTCCAAAACAAAAGGAAGAGTTATTTGCTGGACATGTGAGCACTGACCATGAAAAGAAGTCCATGTAGTATTGGCTAATGAAGAGAAATCCATGCCACCAAAAGATGATTCATGCTAGAGGAATATAAAAGCGAAAAAGTGTGCACTAAGTCAGGTCATGGAACTGATCCACCAACAGGCAACTTTTTCTTCTTTTCCCCTGAGATCAGATCTTTTCCCTGATGGTACAACTACATGAGCCCTGAAGTGTCACAGGTAGCCTAATGGGAATGAGTGGCCAGAGCCAGGGGAGAGAAGGTGAGAATTTCATAATGACTGTAACTTCATGCTGACTAAATTTTTTGTAATTTGGGTGTTTCTCACCAAACTGCCTGCTCTCTCCTCTGAACCCTTTGACATATCATCCTGTACTGAAAAATGGGGAGCACATTTCTACAAGGGACACAAGTGTCTCCCTTGCTCTTTTAAGGTATGGTGAACACCTGCAAAAGCCCTGCTCTTCTGACACAAAGAGGCACAGCAAAGCAGACTTCCTTTTTGTTTGCAGAGGACTTCAGGATCTGCAGGTCCAGGTAATTTCATTTATATTTTTTTAGAAATCAGTCTAATTTTGTGAGGCATATGTGAAGCAAAAAAATAAAAAATATCATATCTGAAAATAAACATATTTTTGTAGGTGCCTTACTTCAATAATGCAGCAGCCAAGGCCTCAGAGGAGGAAAAATTTCCCTTTAAGGATCTGAATGCTTACATATTTAATAGCAAAAGAACCCTCATTATTGTGCTTCTTCAGCCTCCAGTACACCAGTGTAATGAATTTATTAAGCCACGAGAAAATTAATTGTGTTAAAAGCACAGGCCCCATGTTGTCTGACTGTACAATAATTGTCATTTCATTCTGCTGGATTAGGCTATTTGTGGACATTTTCTTCCTAAATTTTTACCTAGGAAAGGTTACATAGCCCACCAAAAAAAAAGCAAAGGCAAGCAGCACATTTTTGGTGAAGTGCATCAGGTAGCTATTAGCAAGGTCAATTAATTTTTTACTTTAAACAATGACTGCCAGTGATTTAAGTACTGATGCCCTTCAAATGCTGACTCAGTGCTTAGGTTTCACATGACTCCCTTGGCCCTGCTGCTTTGAAAGGTTGGATGAAAGCCTGTGCGAGATGCTTCTCCTCCCAGCTTGGGCATGTGCTCCAGCCAGGATCTCCATCCTTAGCTGGGTGGGATCCAGGCAGCAACTCTCCCATCATCACGAGGCTAAGGATGAATACTCAGCTACAGGGCTCAGGTGAGGACTTTGGCATGATGAGGTGCTGTGGCATTAGCTGAAGGACACTCTGCAGTGCACCCACTCTAACAAGGGCAGATGCAATACAAAGTTCACCAAAAGTGGGGAATTTTTAGATCCAGAACTTCAGCCTGTTATCCTGCCTCAACCTAGGGCATCTAAACTCCACTTGTGTTTTGGCTTCTGAGTTTCTGCGTTATCTAAATGGGAGCTGACCCGATGCTCTGATCTTGATAGAGTCAAATGGATGGCTTTGTAACTCCTGCCTTATTTCCAGAGTCTGGGAGCCCTTGTGGAGGCACAAGGTCCTGGAGCTAAGGCATGAATTACACAACCATCTTCTTGACTCTAAGACCTGGATGTCATGAGATTTCTCAAGAACCCTGAATAGTCAGTAACAAAAACTCAAATGCAATTGCACTCTCTCCATAAAGAGCTCAGCTTGGGACCAGCTCAGATGAGAGCACGAGGAGCACTTCTAGACCCAGATGCTGTGCTCCATGGATTTAAATCCACACTGCAGCACTCCAGTGGAGTGTTTCAGCCATCTCACACTGCCACCTGTCCCTCCATCCCCTCTGAAGCCAGGATCAGGAAAGCATCTTTTTCTGACTGGGAGCTATTTCAATTGCCAAGGACACTCCGGGTGTTATGATGAAATATTAAAATCGTAGGATAGATAAGATTGGTTTAAAATAGTTAATCAGCTTAGGAGAAGCCTGTGAGGGAGAAGGGAGTTGTAGGCAACACCTGCTAACACAATGACAGGCCTTGCTGACACCTTAAAACCACACATATTTCCTCAGAGCTTTGACTGACAAACTTTTATGAGTCTCATTTGTGCTGTTCAGACGTCACAGTTTCATCTAAAGGGCAAACAAACCACTCTAGAGCACATTTTCTGTTCCTGAGGGCAGCTGTCACAGTCTGGTTAGGTCCAGAACACCTAGTCCCACTGTCCTTCAGACCAGGAGGGTATGGTCCTAGGCTCCTGGTGGCCCTGAGGTGCTGGGAGTTGTTTGAAAAGAACAGGTTACCCTCAAATAAACCTAAACGAGCACTTTTAGAAATCTGATAGTGCAACTTGTGCAGTTGTAGTGCCCAGGTCAAAGGCCTGATACTGCTGTTTACAGTAAGAGTCTACATTGCATCTTCCCCTTGCCTCTGGCATGAACTTCGGAATCTTACCCAAACCCTTCCTCCCCACCACTTCAAGAGGAGATGCAACGGCATGGCCCAGACCATGGCCCACTTTCCTCTGTGGACAATAGGGATATCTTGGACTCCAGCACTTGGCCAATTTAAGGTGGTAATCTGCTTGTCCTAAAAGACAATGTGACTGATTCAGATACTGCCTTTCCTTTCAGTATGTCTGCCTTCTGAAGCCCAACCAGCACATATAGCAGGTAAACACACCTTTAGTGTTGGGCATTTCTTAGCAGAAACCACCTCCAAACAAGCAGTGACTCAGGAAAGAAGGCCACTAATTTTAGGCCTCTAAAAATAATCTTGACCTCTGTGTGCCTCTGCAAACTGGCAGCTCTAACTCCTGCAGCGCTGTGTTTACAGGGTGTGGTGCCACACAACTCTTTGACAGCGCTGGGTGTGCACAGGGCAAAGAACTTCTTCCCCAGACACAGCTGGCTTCTTTGTCCTGCACCTCTGCCAGCCTTGGTGATGATGATTTTCTTTGCTGTCACTTCTCTGTACTTTTCTTCATGATTCAATCACAGACTACTCACTAATCTTGTGTAGGAGTAGTTGAAAGTGCTGTCATTCAAAGGGTTGATGATTTTCTATTACAGTTGGAGAGTCCCAAGCAGAGGGCTTGGAAGCTTGGAAGGTTTATGTTGCCTTAGCTACAGTGGCAACACAATGTCAAAGGCCACTGGAGCAAATGATCTTCTGATCTTTGCCTTACTGTGGGTTGGTTTATTTCTTCCTCTCCTCTTCTTTCCTGATTGCTTCACTGTTTATTGCTGAGCAACTTTCAGAGTCTTGTGCTTGGACATTGCACAACTGCATACACGTTGGCATGGGATTGTCATCAAACTGCTGGGAATCTATATTCAAGCAAAGAGATTTCTGAGGAGCAGCAATACATATCACATCAGTAGTTATTCATCAAACTCCACAAGTCAGCCTGGGGTGTTTCTGGGAG